>NC_037670.1:65023400-65064781 GCF_003255815.1 Theropithecus gelada
GAAGGAAGGAAGGAAGGAAGAAGGAAGGAAGGAAGGAAGGAAAGAAGAAAGAAAGAAAGGAAGAAAGAGAGAGAGAAAGAAAGAAAGGAAAGAGAGAGAGAAAGAAAAAGAAAAGAAAGAAAGAAAGAAAGAGAGAAGGAAACAAACAAACAAACAGGGTTTCACTCTGTTACCCAGGCTGGAGTGGAGTGGTGCAATCATAGCTCACTGCCGCCTCAAATCACTGGGCTCAAGTCATCCTCCCATCTCAGCCTCCGAGTAGCTGGAATTACAGGCATGAGTCACACCACCAGTGTAAAGGGAATGAGTTTTAAAAGAGGTATCACGCCTTGGTCCCCGGTTCACCAGGGGCCAGATGAAGGACAGTGTAGGGATGAAGCTTCATGAATAGGCAGAGCTACCTCTCCCTACATGTGTGGAAGGAGGAGAGAGGAGCCAGAGCAGTGCTTCTCATCAAAAGGCCCTACAGGAGGATCCTGGGGCGTTGGCATCTGGTCATGATTTCAGACCTTCTTCAGGATCCATTAAGCAGACCTACCGACTGAGGGAAAAAGTAGGATTTAGGGTCAGGCAGAGAGTCCTGGTCCCCAGGGCCAGTTTCTGTTGAGCAGGAACATTCCCCCATAAGAGTGGCTCCTCTGAAGAAAATGCCCTCTTACAACCTCCCCCAAAACTCTGTACCCTCCAGGCTGCTATTTTTGTCTTTAGGGGTAGGGAGCTAATGGGAGGGAGCAGCCCCCCAGTGAACTGGGCAGGGGAAGAGCTAAGAAGTGAGCTCCCTTGGGTCAACAGCTGAGAACATCCCACTGAATCAGAGACTGCTAAGTGGCTCCTGGAAAGCTCTCCAGAGAGAATCCAACCCCGTTTGTAGAAAAGGAAACCCAACCAAAGACAGAACTTCCTGTCTGGTCTTGCAGAGTAAGGATGTTTCTCTCTAGGCTCGGTTGCTTTTCTTTACTCTGAACGAGAGAAACCAAGGCCACATCAACGGAGAAATCAGCTCCCTTGTCCAGCCATTGCCTTCGACTGGCTCCTTCCTAGTGGGGTCCAGGGCCCGCCTCACTCTCTCTTTCCCCTTGCAATCTTAGTACCTGTAGCATCCCCCCTCCTGGGTGTGAGTGTCCCAAGAGCTACCTTCTCTCCACTTTTCAGTCCTGCACTCAGGGAGGCTCTATTTAACCACACCCACGTAGGCAGAGAAAGTTGCAGATGTCTGCAATGCTCCAGTTGAAAAGACCCTGGTGTTGAGGAAGATGTCAGACTGGGCTGATTTTAGAAAACCTTTCTCCTAACATTGTACCACAATGTTCTCCAACTTCCGTATGGAAATGAAATTCAGTTTCTCAACAAGTCTTCTCTCACCTCTCTAGAAAGTCATGCTCTTCACTCCCCTCCCCACATAACAGGAGAGTTTTGCTGGTTTTACCTGGGCTGCAGATTCTACCTCCCAAGGAAATCCTAAACCTGGCTCAGGATTTGGTTCCCTGAGGAGGAGCCTTTTCAGTGATCAACTGGGGTTCCCCTACGTATTACCAGACAGATCCAGCTTACTAAAAAAAAAAAAAAAAAAAAAAAAACTGAAGATGTTTTTACTTTTTTTTTTTACTTTTAACCCATTAAACTCAAATCAGATTGGTAAGTTACTTGCATAAATAGCTTAGTTTGTAAACATTTAAAATACTTTCTTGAACGAACATATTTCAAACGCAAATGTGTATGAGAGAGATTGGAGAAGGGAGAAGAATGTTTGGTGTTTATCTTTAGGGAAGAGGAAAACCTAGAAGTTTCATTTTCTGTTATATATTTGATTTTTGGGTTTTGGGTTTTGTTTTGTTTTGTTTTTTTACAATAAGTTTGCATTAATTTTAAGATAAGTAAGGTCAACAAAAGTCCACTTTGACAAAAAGCCCATGTAAAGAAAAACTAATTTGTCCTTCTTAAATGAAACATGAATGCCCAACAGTGCTGAAAGTATTGGAACCAAGAATAAAATGTGTGCTCGAGAAACCTGTGCTGAATTAAAACGGTCTGCGGTGATGAGGTTTAATGCAGAGGACCAGAAGGTCAGGGTGGTAAGAGTGGCTGAGAAGTGGGGAAAGCTTGGGCCAAAATGCAGATGGCAAACAAACTGAAAGGCGGAAGAGACAAAGGCCTGCCCTGGGAATGGCTCAGCAGAGCTTGTAAAAACCCAGAGTAAGACATTCTGTCTATTCAAGGAAGTCACAAAGTTTTTTAAAGACCCGCGGTTACAGCCAATGAATGGAACCACTGGTCTTTTCAACCCAGAAGACCCCAGGAAGGTAGAAAATGAGCCAAGGAAGGGCCAGGCAGGGGACGTTGGGGAAAGGAAACAGGGATGGAGAATCAGAGACGGAAGTGCAGAGACAGGTCACCCAGGCGCCTGGAAACTGCCTCCATGGCCTTCACGGGAAACGGCCTCTTTCTACTCCGGATCCCAGACTGTGCTGCTTTGAAACTGACCGTCAGAGAACAGCGGCTGGAGGCGGACAGACGTCTGCAGTGGGAGCCGCAGTGGGAGGCCCTCCAGGCGTTTCGGGCAGGGGCAGGAAGACTGCCGGCGAGTCACCCGCGACCGCGAGTCACCTCACCAAGCCCTGAACTGGAACAGGAGTCGAGAAGTGTCGACGAGCTGCGGAGTTCCTTGCTTCTCTTGGCCCTGTCAGGTCCAAGAACAGGTTGCCATATAAAAGAATCGTAAAGGGACCTCCTTCCCCATGCAAATTATGTCATATAACGCATATGACTGTAAAGTTTCTCTGCGGAGCTGCCAAATAACTCGATGCCAATATTTTATGCGGTAACATTTTGTTAAATGTTGACTCGATGGCCACTTGACTCCATCTTAACTGAGGGCTCCCGTAACAATCATCCTCCAAATGCAATTTTACCCCCTCTCCCTTTAAAAGGCGGTGGGGACCAAAACATCACTTGGTCACTGAAGTCACCAATTCCTTCCTCTCATCTGGGGCTCCCAGCACAGTTTTAGGGGTTCCCGCACTCCCTGCCCGGGTTTGGGCGCGAGAAGCGCCCGCCTGCGCCCTCCGGGACCTGACCCTGTCGGCTCTGCCTCCACCCTCGGAGCACCTCAGCCTGGTGGCCTCCCTGCCCGGAGCCCCACGCGCCCGGTCGCCGGGACGTGGCAGAGGCGGGCACGGGGTGGACCCGAGGAAGCGCATCCCGCCCGCGCGCTTCCCCCCATGCCCACCTGCCCCGCACACATCGGCCCCAGAACCTCCCGGCCGCGCGCAAGCCTCCCCGCGCAGCCTTCCCGGGTTGCTCTCTGCTCCTTCTCGCAGCTGACAGCCAAGGTGCGCCTGAGCCTCCGTCACCGCCCCTACAGGTAAGTGGGCAAGTCGCCAAGGCAGGGGATGGGCCAGCCTCCAGGGAAGAGAGAACGGCGGGAACCGGGCCGCGGCGAACTCACCGCTCGGTCTGCGCAGAGACCCGCTACACCCGCTGCGCCATCCTTGCACGACGACACCGGCGACAAACACTATGCTCCAGGGCAGGTCGAAGGGGCAGCTCTCGGGAGGCTCGCGGACGACGGGGCGAGGGTCTGTGCGCCGGAGCACTCGAATGAAGGAACCTCTTGCGAGGTGAAGCTCATAGGGAGTCTGCGAGCGCCCCGCCCTACCCTGGGGTTACCGCTTGGCTCAGGCCCCGCCTGCCCTGGGCCGGCGGACTCGGCTGACCGCACCCTGGGCCATGCCGCTGACAAGCCCCGCCCGCCCCCACCTTCCTCTGCTTCTCCGACCCCGCCCACCCCCACCACCCCACACCTCCCACCCTCTTCCCGCCTAGGTGCCGGGAGCCTCCGCCCTCACTTGCTTCTACCCTCTGCGGAGCAGTTGGGCAATTGTCAAAAACCAGCAGCCAGTTCTGTTACTCATTAAACCGCCCCTACTATAGAGGAAATCTCCTTACCCACGTGATCCTAGCCTGGGGTGGATCTGGGGCGGAGGAAACCCGGCTAGAAGCGGCTCTAGGAGTAACCCAAGGTCACGCCGCCAGGCAGGATCCCCGGTCTGTCTGTCTGGAGGTGGCCCCGCGGCTGGGGCCAGCGGAGACAAATGCCAGCGTGGAACCAGCCCTGGCCCGGTGGTCGGGGATGTGGAGCTGGCACTGTCACCGTGTGTACCCTCTATCTCTCTGGACGGCCTCCGCTTTCCCCGCGGAGAGTTTCTCTGGAACCTTCCTGATCCTGGGAGTTCCCCAGCTGGGGCAAAGCCAGGAGCTCGCCCGAGGAAGGGAAGTGACTCATTCATTTAGAGTCGCAGCTAAGTGGCAGAACTACCTCACACCGGCGCTGCACTCTGACCCCCAGCGGCCAGACCCGCCTCTCCCCGGCCGGTGCCCACTCTCCGTCTAAGACGTCTTTCCTGGTCCTCTCCCTGCTTCCCGAACGCGCACTCTGGTGAGAGCACAGAGCCTGGGAAACAAGACGACCTAGCGGCCCGGGCTGCCCAGCACATCTGTTACTTGCTTCCTAAAGGGAACTCCAGTTCCTGAGAAAACATGGGGTTGGACCAGGAGTGGTGGCTTACGCCTGTAATCCTAGCATTTTGGAAGGCCGAGGCAGATGGATCACCTGAGGTCAGGAGTTCGAGACCAGCCTCCCCAAGATGGTGAAACCCTGTCTCTACTAAAAATACAAAAATTAGCCGGACGTGGTGGCATGTGCCTGTAATCCAAGCTACTAGGGAGGCTTAGTTGAACCCAGCAGAGGATGCAGTGAGCCGAGATCGCACCATTGCACTCCATACTGGGTGACAAGGGTGAAACTCCGTCTCAAAAAAAAGAAAGAAAGAAAGAAAGAAAACAAAAGAAAGAAAACGTGGGGTTGACAGCTATGGCCTGTAAGCCCCCATGCCCCGGAGATTACGTTTTCCTTCATTTCCAAGAGGCTGCACATGAGCGGGGAAATCAAACCAATACCAAAGACTTCCTGTGTCAAAAGACAAAATTGTAACCAATTTAGTTTAAAGATCTCAGTTGGCTTTATTTTTGGTTCTAGGCTCTGGCAGTGCGTCATTACATAGAACAGAATAAGTGTTCCAATGAGCTGAGCAGAGGGATTTGGCTTTATAGACAGACAGGAAGGGCTGAAGAAGGTAGAAATGAAGATCAAAAAGCAGATGGGTCTTTTCAAAATTACTTTCCTTGTAAGGCAGGGACAGGGAGACAAATAATAGAGAATAACTGATTAGTCAACCTCAGGTTACTTCAGGCTACCTATTTTTGTGTGTAAGAATTAAAGCAGAGGGAACTTTATTATCATGTGGGCTTGTTAACCATGGAGGGTGTCCAGGTTCTTGGCATCTTGAACAAAGAATTGAACAAAACGCACAAACAAAGCAAGGAAGGAATGAAGAGTTTCATTGAAAATGAAAGCACGGCCGGGCACAGTGGCCCACACCTGTAATCCCAGCACTTTGGGAGGCCGAGGCAGGTGGATTACGAAGTCAGGAGTTCAAGACCAGCCTGACCAAGATAGTGAAACCACGTCTCTATTAAAAGTACAAAAAAAAAAAAAGAAAAAGAAAAAAAAATAGCCGGGCACAGTGGCAGGTGCCTGTAATTTCAGCTACTTGGGAGGCTGAAGCAGGAGAATCACTTGAACCTGCGCGGCAGAGGTTGCAGTGAGCTGAGATCATGCCACTGCATTCCACCTTGGGTGACAGAGTGAGACACCATCTCAAAAAAAAGTAAATGAAAGTACACTCCACAGTGTGGGAGTGGGCCAGAGCACAGGGGCTCAAAGACCCCATTCCAGAATTTTTGGGAGTTTCAATATCCTCTGCTTGGGGTACACGCTATGTAAATGAAAGAGATGACGCAAAGTTACAAAGTCATTTACTTGGCCTATGCAGAGGCTATTTCCTGTCATAGCTGAAGTGTGAATCGGCCTTATGTTCCCTGCCTCCAGACCCTATTTTCCTGCCTCATACTGAAGACTGAAACTGGCCTGGTTAGGAAGTTGGCTATTCTCTCTCTCTCTGTTGATTTCTCAGAAGGTAGATTAACAACTTAGTTTTAGTTTTGTTACCAGAAAAGGGTCCCAATCCAGACCCCAAGAGAATATTCTTGGATCTTGCACAGGAAAGAATTCGGGTCCAGAGTGAGTCCACAGAGAAAAGTGAAAGAAGAAAGCTTATTGAGAAAGTAAAGGAATAAAAGAATGGCAACTCCCATGGGCAGGGCAGCCCCTAGGGCTGCTGGTTGGCCTTTTTTTTTTTTTTTTTTGAGACAGAGTCTTACTCTGTGGCTCAGGCTGGAGTACAGTGGCACGATCTCAGCTCACTGCAATCTCCGCCTCCTGGGTTCAAGCGATTCTCCTGCCTCAGCCTCCCGAGTAGCTGGGATTACAGTCTCCCGCCACTACACCCAACTAATTTTTTGTATTTTTAGTAGAGATGGGGTTTCACCATGTTGGCCAGGCTTGTCTCAAACTCCTAACCTTGTGATTCGCCCGCTTCAGCCTCCCAAAGTGCTGGGATTACAGGCATGAGCCACCGCGCCCAGCTGCTGGTTGGCTATTTTTATGGTTATTTCTTGATTGTAGACTAAATAAGGGTGGATTATTCATGAGTTTTCTAGGAATTCTTCCTTTTAGAACATATAGGGTAACTTCTAGATGTTGCCATGATATTTATATACTGTCATGGTGCTGGTAGGAGTGTCGTCTAGCATGAGAATGCATTGTGATTAGTGAATAATGAGCAATGAGGATGACCAGAGGTAGCTTTCCTCACCATCTTGGTTTTCGGCAGGTTTTGGCCAGTTTCGCTGGCTTCTTTACTGCATCCTGTTTCATCAGCAAGGTCTTTGTAACCTGTATCTTGTGATACCAGCCTGCCAACCTCCTATTTGATCCTGTGACTAAGGATGCCTAACCTCCTGGGAATGCACTCCAGCAGATCTCAGTCTCATTTCACCCATCTCCTATTCAAGATGAAGAGTCTCTGAGTCGACTCCTTCTGACATATTTCCTGGCTCTACCACCCTTAGGATTAAGGCTTCCCTTATAAAAGGGAAGAGGGAATAACCGAATAACCCGCCCCTTTCTTGGAAAACTCATGAATAATCCACCCCTTGCTTAACACATATTCAAGAATAATCGTTAAAAGTACCCACCAGCAGCCCTTGGGGATGCTCTGCCTATGGAGTAGCCACTCTTTTATTCCCTTCCTTTCTTAATAAACTTCCTCTGACTTTACTCTGTGGACTCTTCCCAAATTCTTTCTTGCAGGAGATCCAAGAACTTTCTCTAGGGGTCAGGATCAGGACCTCTTTCCATAGTTTGGTGAACTGAAACTTTAACGTGGGTGACTTTATGTTTATTTTTATTTTTAGTCTTGTCTTTTGGGGCCTAGTGCAAGAGCTTAGTCCAAAACAATGGCCTCCTATAATTTGTGTTTAACATTTGTCAGGTTAAAACCCTGTCAGTGTGACAAACTGGAAACAAAATTGTGTTGGGCCGCTACTAAACCACACTCAAAATGCCTGTGTCATCAATGTTTGCAAGCAGAGAGCAAATGCAGCCCACCGATGGTCACCTGGAGCAGCAGCTGCTAGAGGCAAGAAAGTCTGGAAGGGACCCAGGGCTTGCAGGCTCAGCCAGGCTCCCCCTGCTCCTCAACAAGGCCTTTGGGCTCTTTCAGAAATACAGTTGGCCCTGAGCTCTGAGAGGTGGGAAGGGGAGGGGCTGAGAGGCTGAAGGCCAGGCCACACCAGGCAGTGACACCCCACTGCCCTTGAGATTTCTCAGATCTGAGTAACTTCAAACTATTTGAAATTCTCCCAAAGCTAATGTGTCTGCCTAAAAGAAAGATGAGACAAAATTAACATAGAGAGTTTATTTGTGCTCAGGTTGAGAACTGTAGCCCAGGACATACTTCCAAGTTGCCTTGGGGAGTGCTCCAAGAACAAAAAGGAGGCCCAAATTTTTCAAGATAAAAGAACAATTCAGGAGATGGGGTGATTACAGAGTTGTCAGGAATCCTCATTTGTTTATGGAAATAACATTGGTTAGTGATTGGCTACACAGTGTTGAATTATAGGGTGGATGACATCTTATGACTAATTGGCCTCAGTCTAGAGCCACATAGCAAGTGGCTTAAAGAGGTAACCATTTAGCTGAAGGGAGAGTGAGCCATGACATGACTGTTGTTCCCTTCTAAATGTTCTCTGGGCCTGATAATTTAAAGGGGTTCACCTTCCTCAGGAAAAGAAATGTGTTTGGTGTTTGTTTGTTTGTTTGTTTTCTTTCTCAGATGATAATAACTGAGGCTTCTTCTCTGTTTGGCCTCACTTCCCAATTCCTCATGCAATTGCTCTTTTCGTTCCAACCCAGCAGCCATACAGATTTCTAGAACACCCCTCAGAGAGGGCAGAAGTTCAGGTGCAGTGTTTTCTAAACAGCTGCCTGGTCCATCCGTGGGTCATGAAACCCACGTGGTGGGTCACAGCTAGCGTTTTCATTGTCAATAAGATAGAATAGAGTGAAAAAGCCTCTGCCTGCTTTCCACACCGGAGCAGGTACTTTTGTCACACAAACTATGACTCAGACACCACAAACCCAAACCAGGCCCCCAGGTCAGAGGCTGATTCACCTGGGGCCTGTGGTGAGACTACAGCATGACTCAGACCCCAGACTCCTGACCTGCCCCCAGCTCAGAGAGGCTCACAGTGGCAGGCCCACTCCCCTGGCAGCCAAGTCCAGTCTAATAAGCCATCACTTTCCCAGGTTGCTTGTCCTAGTTGTCAGCAAAAAGAGTCAAACTCTGTAAAATATTTGAAGAGATTTATTCTAAGCCAAATGTTGAGTGACCATGGCCCATGTCACAGACCTCAGAAGGTCCTGAGAACATGTGCCCAAGGCGATCAGGGTGCAGCTTGGTTTTATACTTGCATGAGACAGCAATCAAATACATTTAAGAAATACTTTGGTTTGGTCCAGAAAGGCAAGACAACTCAAAGCGGGATGGGGGGCAGGGTTCAAGGCTATAGGTAAATTTAGACATTTTCTGGTTTACAATTGGTTGAGTTTGTCTAAAGACCTGGATTGATAGAAAGGAAATGTTTAGGTTAAGATAAAAGATTGTAGAGACCAAGGTTCTTTGAAGTCTTACAGTGGCTGCCTTAGAGACAATAGATGACAAATGTTTCCTATTCAGATCTTTAATAAAAGGTGCTAGACACTTAATCTCTTTAAAATTGGGAGAGCCTGGAAGAAAAAGCTCTAGCTATGTTAATAGAGATTTTTTACAGATACAAATTTCCCCCACAAAGGACAGCTTTGCAGGGCCATTTCAAGATATGGCAAATAAACATGTTTTGGGATAAAATAATTTTATTTTCTTCCCTGTCTTGTAATGTTATGCCAGAGTCAGGTTGGAAAGTAAGTCACGATATGTAGGGTTAAATAAAACCCATCTCATGAGAATTCATCGTTTGTAGGGCATGACTCCCCAGAGCCCTTAGATAAGAATTTGGGCAAGATAAAAAACATCAGAGCTTAGTCCTCACAGTCAATGGCTAGCCTCCAAGGAAGCGGAGGATTCCCACAGGATTCCAGCTGCCCAGAGGCTGCACAGGCATATCCATGTTTACAGAAAAGATACAGGCCATGAGATATTCACACAAAACACTTAGGAGTCACAGCCAGCTACCCGACAGATGCCAATGGCTGACTGGTTCTTGCCCTCTGGGTCTTCACTTTTAGGATAGGAGGTACTGGCAGGATGTGGCATTTCTCATGCAGGGCCTCTGAAACCATCTAATCTAGGAAACACCCTTGTCTCATGCCTCGCTGCCACACAGCTCCATTTGCACTGCAGTTATCCAGGCAGCCTTCTACCTGACTGGTGTTGCTCTTAACTACTATCTCAGACTGAAATTCTTCACAAATTCCACCCGGGAATAATAAGGGTTCATTTCTGAACTGGGCTCAGCACACCATATGACCCATGGAGACATTTTCCTAGTGAGATTTGACACAGGGGTTGTTGGCCATGCCGCACCCCAGCTGATGACTCGGCAAGTTACCAAAACCCATCTGAGCCAGCCTCCTCATCTACCCAAGGGAATAATATGGTTCTGCAGGATGGTTGGGGTCAGGGAAAAATGTATTAAAACTGGCAAATTCTTGCCAAAATACAAAAAGTGAGATTCTTCCCACCAACTCTCACTCATCGTATAGAACTACTCAGTGCCCTGAGATACCTTCAATATTGCTGCTTTTTAAAAAACTTCAGGTTGGCTAAATCTTACATCTATGATGTCATAGATCAGCAGTCCTCAATTTTTTTGGCAGATATTTTTTCTACAGACGTGGGGGTATGGGGATGATGGTTTTAGGGTGGTTCAAGCACAGTTCATTTATTGTACATTTATTTCTATTACATTATAATATATAATGAAATATTAAATAATTATGCAATCCATAATCATGTAGAATCAATGGGAGCCCTGAGCTTGTTCTCCTGCAACTAGACAGTCCCATCTAGGGGTGATGGGAGATAGTGACAGATCATCAGGCATTAGATTTTCATAAGGCACATACAGCCTAGATCCCTCACATGTGCAGTTCACAGTAGGGTTCATGCTCCCATGAAAATCTAATGCTGCCCTTATCTGACAGGAGGCAGAGCTTACGCAGTAACATGAGCAATGAAAAATGGCCATAAATACAGATGAAGCTTTGCTCATTCACCCGCTTGCTCACCTCCTGTTGTGCAGCCCAGTTCCTAACAGGCCATGGACTGGCTCTGGTCCACAGCCCAGGGATTGGGGACCCCTGGCAGAGATGACCCTTAAAGGCATGGTTATTTAAATTACTAAGGGGTTCACTGTTCATTTTCTAGAAGTGCCATAATCCAACTTAGGAAGCCAAAAAGCATATGGTGTGGAAATGTCCAGGAGTCTGTGAGAAGACAAGCGCTGTCAGATCATCCAGGTGCCTTGAGCTGTCCCCACGGGTTCCTTTCCTGCTCTCTGAACATATCCTGCTGCTGCTCCAGGCCTTTCCACTCAGTGTTCACTCACCCTGCAGGCATCTTCTCTTCCTTCCTCATTTAGGTCTCAACGTAAAGTCATCTCCCAGAGAGCCTTCCCTGAGCCCCGTTTCTTCTAGAGCCCTATCCCTGAAATTCTAGCCCATTGACCCCTGCAATTTTTAAATTGCATTTTAATTGATTATGAAGTTTTAAGGAATAACACAGAGGGATCCCTTGTAGTCCTTACCTGGTTTCCCTCAGAAGTAATGTCTTGAAAAACTATAGGAGGGCGTCACACCCAGGATATGGCATTAACATAATCCACCAATCTTCAGATTTCCTGTTTTTCTTGTACTCATTTTGTGCTGGCTTTAGTTCTATACAATTCTGTCACAGTGTGATACCATCACAGTCAAGGTCCTCAGCAGTTTCAGGATCCCTCATTTGCCCTTTTTTAGCTCACCCATCTCACCCCAATTCCTCTTCACCCATTCCAACCCTAAGCCTGGCATCCACTAATCTGTTCTCCATTCCTAAAATGTTGCCATTTCATGAATGTTACATACATGGAAATATACAGTGTGTAACCTTTTTTTTTTTTTTTTTTTTTGAGACGGAGTCTTTGCTCTGTCACCCAGGCTGGGGTGCAGTGGCGGGAACTCGGCTCACTACAAGCTCCGCCTCCTGGGTTTACGCCATTCTCCAGCCTCAGCCTCCCGAGTAGCTGGGACTACAGGCGCCCGCCACCTAGCCCGGCTAGTTTTTTGTACTTTTAGTAGAGACGGGGTTTCACCGTGTTAGCCAGGATGGTCTCGATCTCCTGAACTCGTGATCCGCCCGTCTTGGCCTCCCAAAGTGCTGGGATTACAGGCGTGAGCCACCGCGCCCGGTAACCTTTTGAAATTGGCTTTTTTCACTCCACATAACTCCCCAGACATTCACCCATGTTTGGGTATCGGTAGTTCATTCCTTTTTATTGCTGAGCCATATTCCATGGCGTGATGTGCCACAGTTTAACGACTCACTTGTTGAAAGACATCCAGGATGTTTTCAGCGTTAGGCTATTAAGAATAAAGCTGGCATGAAATTTCATGTATGCAACTACCATACAACTCAGCAACAACTTTTCTTCCTTCTTGGATAAATGCCCAGAGTGCACTTGCTGAGTGGTATGGTAATTGCATGTTTAGTTCTATAAGAAGTTGCTCAACTGTTTTTCAGAGTGGCTATAATGTTTTATATCTGTTATCTAACTGAACTAGAGTCCACTCCCCTGGCATGGGAAGACCAGTTATCCACACTGAGGTTTGTAGGCACCAAATAAGGAGCATCAGCCAGCTCACACTTAAGTCCTGACCTCCTTGATGCCTGTCAGCTAAGGGTTTTGTTTTGGTTTGGTTTTGGTTTTGGTTTTGTTTTGAGACAAAGTCTCGCTTTGTCACCCAGGGTGGAGTACAGTGGCGCAATCTCAGCTAACTGCAGCCTCCGCCTCCCGGGTTCAAGCGATCCTCCTGCCTCAGCCTCCCAAGTAGCTGATACTACAGGCGCCCACCACCATGCGGTACTAATTTTTGTATTTTTAGTAGAGACGGGGTTTCACCATATTGGACAGGCTGGTCTCGAACTCCTAACCTCAGGTAATCTGCCCGCCTCAGCCTCCCAAAGTGCTAGGATTACAAGCATGAGCCACCACACCCAGCCAGGTAAGGGATTTTTAAGGCAGGGGTGATTTCAGGAAAGCACACGCTACAGGCAAATTTTTAAATCAGTACATGGAGTTCACACATTGGTTTTGGCCTAAAGGATGGGCTATGAAATGGGGGCTTCCAGGTCACAGGTTAATTCAAAGATATTTTGATTTCCAACTGGCTAGGAAAGAGAAGCTTTGTTTTAAAATTTGGGGTCAGCAGAAAAGAATGTTACTTCTGGCTCATGGCTGTGACTTCCTCCAGATCCCTCAGGAAGAAATTTAGAATGAAGAATGATAGTCAGAGTTCAGTCCCCAGTTCCCCTTATCTGAGGTCTATGTGCTGGCAGATCCATTTGGTAGGGGTCTGAGTTCCTGAAAAACAACTCAGGGACATATGTGAAGCTATTATCTTTAACTTCTATAGGGGATCCAAACATCCTGTGATTCTAGCTTCCTCGGCTATTGTTCTAAGCTACTATTACCTTCTTACTTATCAGGTTGCTTATGTACTTCTCGGGGCTAGCTATATGTCTAGAATTTCCCTTGAAGAAACTCAGGGTTTTCCTTTATTGCTATGCTTGAAGAGTGGGGGACCTGCAGGCCCCTAAGAGGGGTGTCCTTGCTCCATCTCACGTTCCCAAAAGCAATTTATGAGAGATCCAGATTCTTTGCATCCTCACCAGTATTTAATGTTGTCATTTTTAAAAATTTTAGGGATTCTGATAGATGTTCAGTGATGTCTCAATGTCTCATTGTGGTCTTAATTTGCCCTTACCGGTGGCTAATGAGCACTTTTTTTTTTTTCTTTTTAGATGGAGTCTCACTCTGTCGCCCAGGCTGGAGTGCAGTGGCACGATCTCGGTTCACTGAAAGCTCTGCCTCCTGGGTTCATGTCATTCTCGTGCCTCAGCCTCCTGAGTAGCTGGGACTACAGGCGCCTGCCACCACGCCCAGCTAATTTTGTGTATTTTTAGTAGAGATGGGGTTTCACCATGTTAGCCAGGATGGTCTCAATCTCCTGACCTCATGATCCACCCCCCTCAGCCTCCCAAAGTGCTTGGATTACAGGCTTAAGCCACTGCGCCTGGCCAATGTTGAGCATCTTGTGATGCTTATTGACATCGGTGTAACTGCATTGGTGAAATATTTGTTCATGTCTTTTCCCCATTTTCTAATTGAATGGTTTGGGTTTTCTGTTGTTGTTGTTGTTATTCTTGTTGAGATTTGAGAGTTCTTTGTATATTCTAGATATCAGTCTTTTGTTGAATACATGTTTGCAAATATTTTTTTCCCTGTTTTTAGCTTGTCATTTTATCCTCTTCATGTATTTGAGCTGTTATAGAGCATTTTAAAATTTTTTCAATTTTTTTTTTTTTTTTTTGAGACAGAGTCTTGCTGTGTTGCCCAGGTTGCAGTGCAGTGGTGTGATCTTGGCTCACTGTAACCTCTGCCTCCTGGATTCAAGCTATTCTCCTGCCTCAGCCTCCAGAGTAGTTAGGAATACAGGTGTCCACCACCATGCCCAGCTACTTTTTATATTTTTAGTAGAATCAGGGTTTCACCATGTTGACCAGGCTGGTCTTAAACTCCTGACCTCAAGTGATCCTCCTGCCTCGGCCTCCCAAAGTGCTGGAATTACAGGCATGAGCCACCGTTCCTGGCCTTAATTTTCAATTTAATTTTAATTTTTAATTCATATATTATCACTTTTGTGAATTATGCTTTTGTTGTCAAGACTGTCTTCTAGTCCTAGATCCTGAAAATTTCATTTTATGTTTTTTTCTAAAAGTTTAATAGTTTTCTACTTTACAGTTAAGTTTATGATCTGTTTTTAGGTGTGATGGTTGGGTGAAGATTTTTTTTTTTTTTTTTTTTTTGGCCTATGGATATCCAATTGCTCTAGGACCATTGATCGAAAAGGCCATCCTTCTCCATTGAATTGCTTTGGCATTTTGTCAGAGTTTAGTTAAGCTTATTTGCGTGGGTCTGTTTCTGGGTTTTCTATTCCGTTCCAATCATGTATGTGTCTATCCCTCTTCTGTCAATACTGTACGTTTTTCATCACTGTACTAGACTTCAATATAGAGTAGAGTGATTTACCTGTTAGATTCTTCTTTGTTAAAATGTTAAGCTATTCCAAGGCTTGTCCCTTTCCATATACTTTTTTTTTTCTTTTTTCTTTTTATTTTTTTGAGACAGGATCTTGCTCTGTCTCCCAGACTGGAGTACAGCAGTACAATCATGGGTCACTGCAGCCTTCACTTCCTGGGCTTAAGTAATCCCTCTGCTTCAGCCTCACATGCAGCTGGGACCACAGGTGTGTGCCACCATGCTTAGCTAATTTTTTAATTTTTTATATGGACAGTATTTTACCATGTTTCTCAGACTGGTCTCAAACTCTTGGTCTCAGGTGATCCTCCGATCTCAGCCTCTCGTAGTGCTGGGATTACAGGTGTGAGCCACTACACCTAGCTAGCATAAATTTTCGAAAACACGCGTCTATGTCTGCAAAAAAATAAAATAAAACAAAACATACTGGGATTCTGATAGAGATTGTATTAAACCTATAGATCAATTTGGGTAGTGACTAAGGCTCTCTTTTTTTGACCGAGCTTGAGTCAGATTCCTCTGAGTCCCCTTTCTGACTAGAACCTGATCTGTCCTTAGTCCATAGTCTATGTCCACTTAGTTGAGTTTTAGCAATTATTCTGCTGAGTTAATTTAGCAAAAGTCCCCTATGCTTGGTATCTGATCAAATTTCTAATTATTTGCCCTAGATACCGTATCACTTTGCCTTGTCTTCAGCAAGTAGGTTGATTCAGTTTAGCTAGAATCCCCTTAGCCTAGATGTTTCCTCCTAGTAATTTTCTGTCTACTGATCCTGTACAGCTCCTTGGCTGTAAATTCCCACTTATCCTTGTATTAGGAATTGAACCCAGCTGTAATCACCTGATGTGTTAGTCCTAGCTGTTGCACAGACAAAACCAGTTCACTGAGACCATGGTATTGCAGTAAAGAAAGAGGTGAATTAGAGCAAGGCAACTGAGCAGAAGGACTGGGGTTATCACTCAAATCAGTCTGAAAACTCAGAGACGAGTTTTTATAGATAACTTGGTAGGCAGGGGGCTAGGGAATTGGTGATGCTGATTGAAAAATTGAGCCGGCCTCTGCGTGTGGGCTACATGCCAGGTGGAGCCTTGAGTCATGGCTCCAGATGAAGTCAGCTGGCTGCCAGAAGGCAAAAATCTGAAAACCATCTCAAAAAACCAATCTTAGGTTCTACAATAGTGATGTTATCTACAGGAGCAATTGGTGAAGTCACCAATCTTGTGACCTCTGGCCACATGACTCTTGAGAAGTAAAGAATTATAGAAACTGTGCCTACATTTTAGCAGAGTTCAGGTTCTTCCCATGATCCTAATCTCATGGACTTTCACCCGTTTTCAGTCCCTGAGCAAGGAGGGGCTTAGTTTTAGGGAAGTGCTATTATTATCCTTGTTTCCGACTTAAACTATAAACTAAATTCCTCCTGCGGTTAGCTTGGCCTATGTGCAGGAATGAGTGAAGACAGTCAGCCCTCGGGACTAGAAGCAAGATGTTGTCAGGCATATTAGGTTTCTCTCACTGTCATAATTTTTGCAAAGGTTCTTCCATGATCTCTCTCTCTCCCATCATACTGGTGTAAAAACCCATCATAGTGGTGCCTATATCTGTAGCAAAAGTCCTGAATAAAGCCTCTCTACTATCTTTAATAAGCTTCGTGAATAATATTTTTTCTTTAACAGTAGAAATGACATGTGTACTATGTTGAGTCTTCTAATCCACACAGTATGTCTCTCTCTATATATGTAAGTCTTTTAAAAACTTTTTCATCAGCATTTTGTAATTTTCAACAGGCAGATCCTGTACATGTATTGTTAAGTGTATACCAAAGCAGTCCATTATCTTTAGAGTGAACGTAAATGGCATTGTGTTTTAACTTTTCAATTCTTACATCTTCATTGTTATATATAGAAGAGTGATTTATTTGTATGTCTGGGTCTTTTAAACTGCAACATTACCGGACTCACTTATTAGTTCTAAGAGTGTTTTTGTAGATTCTTTGTGAATTCTTACATGGACAATCATCTCATTTACAAATACAGTCAGTTTTATTTCTTCCTTTCCCACCTGTATGCCTTTTATTTTGTTTTTTTCCCTTGCTTCAGTGGCTAGGCCTTCCAATCCTATGTTGAATAAGAAGGGTGAGAGTAGACATCCTTGCTTTGTTTCCGGTCGTTGAAGGAAAGCAGCATTTCATCTTTCACTATTAAATATGTTAACTGTAGGGCTTTTTGTGGATGTTCTTTATCAAATTGAGGTAGTCCTTCTTGATTCCTAATTTGTTAAGAGATTTTGTCATACATAGATGCTGAATTTTGCCAAATGCTCTGTGTCAATTTCTAGAATCATGTGATTTTTCTTCTTTAGCATATTTACATGGCAAACTGCACTAAACCAACTGATTTTTGAATGTTGAACCTCCTTGCAGACCTGTAATAGATTTCACTTGGTAATTGGATATAATTATTTTTACACATTCTTGAATTCTGTTTGCTAATATTTTGTTGAAGATTTTAAAATCTAAATTTATAAGAAATATTGGTCTGCAGCTTTCCTCCTCTATGCTGTGCTCATCTCATTTTGGCATCAAGATAATACTGGCCTCATGAAATAAGTTGAAAAGGGTTCTCTCCTCTTTAATTTCTAAAAGAAATTGTGTAAAATTGGCATTCATTCTTTACATATTTTGTTGAATTCCCCATTGAAACCATGTGGGAAACCTCCAGGTTGTGAGGAATTATGAATTCAGCTTTTAAAATAGGTATAGAACAATTCAAGCAGTCTATTTCATTTTGGTTGAGTTTTGGTAGTTTGTGCTTTTTGAAGAATTCATTTATTTCTTATAAATTGCTTAGTTTATGAAGGTAAAGTTGGTCCTACTGTTTTTTTCTACCATCTTTTTAATGACTGCAATGTCTGTTGTAGTATTCCCTATTTCATTATTGATATTGGTGTATGTATCCTCTTTCTTTTATTCTTATCAGTCTTGCTAGAGGTTTGTTGATTATATTGATTTTTTTTCAAGAACAAACTTTTGTTTCAGTGATTTCCTCTACTGTTTTTCTATTTTCAACTTTATTGATTTCTGCTCTGAGCTTTATTGTTTCCTTTCTTCTGCTTTCTCTGGGCTTATTTTGCTACTTTTGTATAGTTTTTTGAGGTGACAACCTAGGATATTGATTTGAAGCCTGTCTTCAATTCTAATGTGGGCATAGATTTTCCTCTCAGCATTGCTTTAGCTGCATCCCACAAATTTTTATGTAGAGTTATTCCTCAATTAGCACTGGAGATACATTCTGAGAAATGCACCATTAGACAATTAGATGATTTCCTCATTGTAAAACAGCATAGAGCGTACTTCTACAAACCTAGATGGTATACCTAACATATCTGGGCTGGGTTATATGGTATATCCTATTGTACCTAGGCTACAATCCTGTATAGCATAGTACTATGCTGAATAGCACAGTCAATTATAACACAATGGTAAGTATTAGTGTATCTAAACATGTAAAAACACTGAAAATGTAATTAAAAATACAGTATTGTAGCCTTATAGGACCACAGTTGTAGATGAGCTCTGTCATTGACAGAAACATTATTATGTGGTACATGATCATTTTGTATTTTCATATATCATAAGTGAAGTGAGTTTCTTATAAATAGCATCTAGTTGGGTTGTAGTTTTCTGGGTTTTTGTGTTTTTTGTGTTTGTTTGTTTGTTTGTTTGTTTTTTGAGATAGAGTCTCACTCTGCTGCTCAGGCTGGAGTGCAGTGGCGCAATCTCAGCTCACTGCAAGCTCCGCCTCCTGGGTTCACACCATTCTCCTGCCTCAGCCTCCCAAGTAGCTGGGACTACAGGCGCCCACCACCACACCCGGCTAATTTTTTTGTATTTTTAGTTGAGATGGGTTTTCACCATGTTATACAGGATGGTCTCCATCTCCTGACCTTGTGATCTGCCTACCTCGGCCTCCCAAAGTACTGGGATTACAGGCGTGAACCACTGTGCCCAGCCAATTTTCTGTTTTTTTAATCCACTCTGCAAATCTCTCTTTTTTGATCCATGTATCTAGACCACTTATATTTAAGATAATTGTTGATATGTTAGTGATTAATCTGCCATTTCATTGCTCAACTGTTTGCTTCAACTGTTTCTCATTCCTTTGTCTCTCTTTTTTACTCTGTTTGCTTCAACTGTTTCTCATTCCTTTGTCTCTCTTTTTTACTCTCACATACCAGAATTGCTAAAATCAAAACAAAACAAAACAACCCAAGCAAACAAAAACTGACAAGACCTAGTGATGGAAGGCTATGGTGCTCCTGGAAACACTCCAGAGCCATTGGCAGCCCAAACTTTCCCAAGGTGAGGCACACAGTTTTATAAAGTATATGATGCCCATAACATTTTCTGAATATCTATCTTGCCTTGTCTCATGTTACTCTCACCAGTGCCATCTAGTTGCCTGAGTATCTCTCCATGAGGGAGTGGAATCCCAGGCCTGTCTGGAAGGGAGACTGCATCTCTGGCTATGTCTGGTTGGTGAGACTCCCCATCGACTGTGTTGCTCAACTAACTGGATTTTTTTTAACAAAGGTTTTATGGTTTTGTTTTTCATGTTTTTTTTTTTTTACTTTTTAAATTTAGAAAATAACACATATAGAGGAGAACCTAAACCACACATGTATAACATGACAAATTGTTGTAAAATATACCCTCTTGTTATTACAACCAAGGTCCAAAACCGAAATAGTGTAGCTCCAGTACCCTGACACACTCCTTCCTATCGAGCCCTATTCATCCTCATGTTCAGGCAATCACAGTCCTGACTTTCTAAAACTCACTTCTTGCTTTTCTTTACAGTTTACCTCTTTATTATAAATCCTAGACAATATGCTTTAGTTTTGCTTTTTCACCTAAGAAAATGAAATCATACAGTACTTGTTTGTGTCTGTCTTCTCTCCTCCGACATTATATATGTTATTGTACATATTGGTTGTTATTCATTTCTGTTTTGTGTATGATGAACATTATTTCATTATATAAATATGCCATTATTTCTTATCCATTCTGCTGTTGTTTTCAGCTATCAGCTATGGTCAAGAAAACTTTTGAAATATTTTAAATTTTGAAAATTTTCGAAAACATTTTTGAAAAAGTTTTGAAATCCTAGGATTATTGTTGGGTCATGAGATATGGCTATTGTCAATTTTACTGGATAATATCTATTTCTTAATGTGGTCAAACCATTGGATACTCCTACTAGCAATATAAGGGAGTTGCTGTTCATCCAAGTCAAAGCTCAGTTTTGTGAGCTTTGACAGTCAGTTCATATGTCAACTTAGCCAGGCCACCTATTCTAGTCCACAGTTATTCAGTCAAACACTAATCTAGGTGTTTCTGTGAGGTATTTTGTAGATGTGATTAAGGTCCATAATCAGTTGACTTTTAGTAAGGGAGATTATTCTAGATAATCTTGATGGGCCTGATTCTATCCATTGAAACAGTTTAATAGCAGAATTGAGATTCCTCTGAAGAAGCAAAAAGTCCTGTGGACAGCAGCTTTAGTTTGCACCAGAGAGTTCCTATCTACCCTTCCTGATCATCTGCCTTATGAAATTCAGACTTGCCTAGCCACCTCAACAAAGGTGCTAGCTAATTCATGTATGTGGGGGGTGGGGGAGTGTATACACACCCCACACACATACATACATATAGGTACACACAAACACACACACATTATTTAATTCCCTAGTGGAACCCTGATTGATACTATGTGCTGTCCAAATACACCAGTATACAAAGGAAAATAAACGTAGGGGTATAGGGGTTATTATTATCAGAGTCACATATGGTAGCTAACAGTGCTAATTTTTGCCTGTCTCTATCTCTCTCTCTCTCTCTCGATCTCTCTCTCTCTCACACACACACACACACACACGCACGCACACACACTCCACTTCCTCAGCAGTTACCAGCCTTCTTTGAGTCCTGTGCCAATGCTGGGAGGGCACCAAGCCCCATGGCACATACAGTTTTGTTCCTGGACCCCTGCTGGTGCACAAATATATTAATATATTTAGCTTTTTTTTTTTTTTTTGGAGACAAATCTCACTCTGTCACCCAATCTCAGCTCACTGCTACATCCGCCTCCTAGGTTCAAGCGATTCTTCTAGGTCTCCCAAAATGCTGGGATTACAGGCGTGAGCCATGGTGCCCAGCCCTATTTAGCTTTTTTGAGCTTTGAATGAGGTATGATTTGGAGGGAACAAAATAAAATAGAACGAGGTGCTGTGGCTCACGCCCGTAATCCCAGCACTTTGAGAAGCCAAGGTGGGCGGATCACTTGAGGTCAGGAATTCAAGACCAGCCTGGCCAACGCGGTGAAACCCTGTCTTTACTATAAATACAAAAATCAGCCAGGCATGGTGGCCCATGCCTGTAGTCCCAGCTCCTCAGGAGGCTGAGGCAGGAGAATTGCTTGAACCCAGAGGGCGGAGGTTGCAGTGAGCCGAGATGGCGTCACTGCACTCCAGTCTGGTCAACGGAGTTAGACTGTGTCCCAAAAAATTAAAATAAAATAAAATAAAATAGGAAAAAGTGGAAATGATAGCTACAGTGAAGGATATGTTGGTAAGTACAGTGATTTAACTATACTTCCTGCTTTTTACATGTATGAGTGCATGCCTTTCTACTGCACATTGTACACCTATTTACATGTGATATATACGGTGTAATATGTAATATACACTGTGTAATATACGATAATATACACTGTGTAATATATAATATATTATACACTGTGTATATGTAACGTAACATGTAATATACACTGGGTAATATACAGCTATGTAATATACACTGTGCATTGTATGCTATGTAATATACACTGCGCATTGCCAAGCAGTTTGGACATTTATTCTTTTCTGCTTATTTCTCCTCTGTTGCCTTCTGTGTCCCACACCACTTCACCCTGTGGCAGATGACTGTTCAAAGCAGGTCTATCTCAAAAGAAATGCTGGTGTGAGCTTTCCCTTGCACAACCTTGAGATATCAGAAAGCCTTTCTAGGTAACACCCTAAGTGGAGAGCTTGGTGTCCTTGTCCTGTAAACTACTTCAACTCCAGATCTGAGTGAGTGGAAAGAATAAGTGTTTTATACTCCACTGGCAAAGCACAAACACTGCACCAAATGAAAATAGAATTATTTAAGTAAGGGTTTTTTAAAAAGTGGCATCCAATTTGCATGTATCGTGTGGGGTAATGCAAAGGCTGGAACGCAGTAAAACAAGAAACAAAAGAGCGTAAAGTCCAGAGGTGGACAGACATCTGTCTGACACATGCTATGTGATAGTAGGGAAGTCACTTAACCTCTCTGAGTTTCTGTAACTCAACAGACCTCCAACGTTTTTGTCTCAGGACCCCTTTACACTCTTAAAAATCACTGAAGACTTCAAAGAAATGGGTATGTAGGTATTTAGCTATTGATATTTATTATATGAGATATTAAAACTAATATATCTAGCCTATTTACTTATTAATTTATTTTAAAGTAACAATAATTAACCCATTACATTAGTATAAATAACATTTTTATGAAACAGAACTATATCTTTACAAACCAAAAAACATGTGAGGAGTGGCATAATTCTACATTTTTACAAATTCTTTCACTATCCAGCTTAATAGAGACAGTTGAATTCTCAGGTCTGCTTCTGCATTTAATCTGAAATAAAATCATATATCATATAGTACAGTAAACACTGCCAAATATAGGGAGAAAATAAGAGAAAAAGATAAATACAGTTTTTAAATTATTATGAAAATAGTTCTGACCTAGCAGAGTCCTGAACAGGTCTTGGGTATTCCCAAGCACCCTTGGGAACATGCTCTGAGAACCGCTGTTTTCTCTAAAAAGTGGATCTGAATCCTGTTTTCCCTTGAAGGGCTGCAGGTAGCTCACACTCCAGATGGCACCTGGTGTCTCACGATTGCTGTCATGTACAGATTAAGCTCTCACCAGGGCATTTAGACTGGGATGGCAGAGACCCAAGTGTCAGGTTTCATGAATTTTGACTCCCTTTTCTCAGAACTGGAAGAAGACCTAGCAATGCTGTTGTCCTTCCCACTTGACTGAGAGATGAGGAGCTTGCAACTGTAGCCTGGCACCACATAACTGATGACATGTCTTCTCAGGGTCCATGCTGAGTATTACTTGTGTATGGTGTGAAGTGTGCATCTAATTTTCTCTTTTTTTCCTTTTATCTATCCAAATGGCTGTATACTTGTCCCATGTATTAAAAACTTTATTTTCTCGGTCGATATGCGATGCCACTTTTATTATACACGTATTTATCTATGCCTGTAGTTGTATTATTTTCTCATCTTTTCCACTGGCCTGTTTGTCATTCATGTGCCAGAACCACACTGTTTTATTATGAAGGCTTTTTGGTATGTTTTACTTTTCAATAGGCCTAGTCTCCCTTGTAGATTTTCCGTTTTAACTGTTTTCATTCTATTCTTGCATGTTTTCTTTTCTGTAGGGCCTTTTTTTTTTTTTTTTTTTTTTGACACGGAGTCTCACTCTGTCGCCCAGGCTAGAGTGCAATGGCACTATCTCTGCTCACTGCAACCTCCACCTCCCAGGTTCAAGCGATTCTCCTGCTTCAGCCTCCTGAGTAGCTGGGATTACAGGCGCCTGCCACTATGCCTGGCTAATTTTTGTATTTTTAGTAGAGGCGGGGTTTCACCATATTAATCAGGCTGGTCTCAAACTCCTGACCTCAGGTGATCCGCCAGCCTTGGCCTCCCAAAGTGCTGGGATTATAGGTGTGAGCCACTGAGCCTGGCCTCTGTAGGGGTTTTAGTATTGACTTTAAAAGGGTTATTCATATTTTTATTGGGATTGTATTAAATTTATAAATGAACTGGCATCCTTATAATATTGCTATCCTGGCTAAAGCAAGGGATGTCTAGTTCAAGACTACTTTTGTGTCTTCAGGAGAGTTTTAAATTTTTTTCTCATATAGATTTTCGTGTTGATAAATTTATTCCCAAATATTTATTCTTCTTTTTTGTTACTGTAAATGGAATTTTCTCTACCATTTTATCATCTAAATGGCCATTGTTTGTGTATACATAACGTGCATTTATGGTACGTGCATACCATAAATATATATGATTTTGTCAATTAAAAAACTTATATTGCAGATTTCTGCATATTAATCATATATGCCAATAATACTGGTTTGTCTTACAGTCTGGGTTAGTTTTGTTATTTCTGTTTTAGGGTTTTCCAGATACACTCTCTGTGTTATAATTTTTAAAAGATACTTGGGTTTTGTCTTTGGTTTTTGGCACACAACTCCTAAAACCTGTGGAATCTCCAGAGTGGAAAAGAGTGTCGTTTATACGATGATGAGATGCCCTTTTTGGTTAGGAGCCCCTAGATTAGCTTCAGGATTAGGAAAAACCAAGGTAAAATTAAAGGATTAGAACTTCATACTATTCTTTCACCATGAATGGTTTTGACACCCTTGTTTAAAATCAACTGACTGTAGGCATATGGCGCTATTTCTGGACACTCAGTTCTATGACATTGGTGTATATGTCTCTCCTTATGCCAGTACAACTATACCTCCATTAGTATAGCATTAAGTGTGTAGATTGTTTGCAGGAGTGTTGCTATCTTAATATTGTCTTCCAATCCATGACCACAGATGTCTCTGGATTTACTCTGTATTCTTTAATTTCTTTTAGTAATGTTTTGTAGTTTTTAGTGTACAAGTCTCCTCCTTATTTAAATTTATTTCTAAGTATTTTATTCTTTTTGATACTATTATAAATGGAAATGTTTTCTTAATTTGCTTTTCAGATTGTGCATTGTTGGAGTATAGAAATGCAACTGATTTTTGCGCATTGATTTTGTATTCTGCAACTTTGCTGAATCATTTATTGGCCATAGGCCATATAATAGGGGTGTGTGTGTGTGTGTGTGTGTGTGTGTGTGTGTGTATTCTTTAGGATTTTCTGTATACTGCACTGTATAAGATCATTCCATCTGTCTCAGTTTGTTCCTACTGCTATAAAAAAACTTCAACTTCTTAATTAATAAACAACAGAAATGTATTGCTCACTGTTCTGGAAGTTGGGAAGTCCAAGATCAAGGGGCCAGCAGATTCAGTGCCTGGTAAGGAGTCACAGTCTGCTTCAAATATGGTGGCTTCTTGCTTCATCTTCAAATGGCAGAAGCAGCAAACAGGTTCTCTCAAGCCTCTTCTATAAGGGCACTAATCTCATTTATGAGGACTCTGCCCTTATGACCTGATGACTTCCTAAAGTCCTCACCTCTAAATACTATCTTAATTGGGAATTTGGAGTAGGGAGACACCAATACTCAAACTGTAGAACCATTTGGAAATAGGGATAATTCTACTTATTTATTTCCAGTTGGTATGCCTCTTTTTTCCTTCCCTAATTGCAGTGCATTGTTGAAATAGAAGTAACAAAAGCAGGAGTTTTTTGTGTTTTTTGTTTTTTGTGTTTTTTGAGATGCAGTCTCGCTCTGTCCCCAGGCTGGAGTACAGTGGCGTGATCTCGTCTTACTGCAACCTCCACCTCCCGGGTTCAAGCAATTCTCCTGCCTCAGCCTCCCAAGTCTGGGATTACAGGCGCCCAGCCACCACGCCTGGCTAATTTTTTTATATTTTTAGTAGAGATGGGGTTTCACCATGTTGCCCAGGCTGGTTTCAAACTCCTGAGCTCAGGCAATCCACTCGCCTCGGCCTCCCAAAGTGCTAGGATTACAGGCGTGAGCCACAGCACCCGCCCAAAATCAGGCATTTTTATCTGATTCTTGATCTTAGAAGGAAAGCTTTCAGCCTTTCATCATTAATTTTGATATTAGCTGCGGGTTTTTCGTAAATATCCTTTATCAGGTTAAGGAAGTGCCCTTCAATTCCTGGTATGTTCAGTGTTTACCATGATACTGGATATATTGTGGATGTATGCTATACATACATTTCTGGATGAATTTAGATGATTATGGTTTTTTTTTTTTTTGCCTTTCATTCCCTCGATGTGGTTGATTAATTTAGCCAGCCTTGCATTCTTAGGATACATCCCACTTGGTCATGACATATAATTCTTTTAATATGCTAGTGGATTCAGTTTGAATACTGTTTGTTAAAGATTTCTGCATCTATATTCATAAGGAATATTGGTTAGTAATTTTTTTTGCAATGTCCTTTGTCTGACTTTGGGATCACGGTAACGCTGGCCTCATGAGTTAGGAAGTACTCTGTCCTTTTCAATTTTTAGAAGAGCTGGAGAAAGGTTGTTGTTAATAACTGGTAACTAGTGAAGGCTACTTCCTTTATTGGGAGGTTTTTGATTACTGGGTCAGTATCTTTAATTTTTATAGATCTGTTCATATTTTCTTATTTCTTCTTGAGTCAGTTTTTGTAATACGAGTGTTCTAAGAATTTGGCCATTCATCTTGGTTATCTAATTCTATTGGAGTACAGTTGTTCGTAGTGTTATAATCCTTTTTAATTTCTTTAATATTGGTAGCAATGTCCTTACTTTCTTTTCTTTTTTTGGTAATATGAGTTTTCTCTCTTTTTTTCTTTGTCATTTGTCATTCTAGCTAACAGTTTGTCAGCTTTGTTAATCTATTCACAGAACCAACTTTGGTTTCATTGAGTCTGTGTTTTTTCCTATTCTCTATTTTGTTGACTTTTGCTTTAATCTTGATCATTCCCTTCCTTCTGCTAGCTTTGGGTTCAGCTTGTTCTTCTTATAGTTCCTCAAAATGTAATGGTAGGTTACTGATTCGAGATCTGTATTCTTTTTTCATGTATTTGTTTACATTAAAAAAGTACAACATGTAAAAATTTTTAAAAAGACTTATGGGATGCAGTGAAAACAGTGGTCAGGAATTATAAATTTCTAAATTTATAATGAAAATTTCTAAATTTTCTAAATTTATAATTTCTGACCATTGCTTTCACTGCATCCCATAAGTGTTTTTTTTTTGTTTTTTGTTTTTTGTTTTCTGTTTTTTGGAGACAGAGTCTCATTCTATCACCCAGGTTGGAGTGCAGCGGCGTGATCTTGGCTCACCGCAACCTCCACCTCCTGGGTTCAAGCGATTCTCTTGCCTCAGCCTCCCCAGTAGTGTGTATCACAGGCATGCACTGCCGTGCCCAGCTGATTTTTGTATTCTTAGTAGAGATTTTACCATGTTGGCCAGGCTCACCTTGAACTCCTGATCTCAGGTGATCTACCCACTTCGGCTTCCCAAAATGCTGGGATTAAGGTGTGAGCCACTGAGCTTGGCCCCCATAAATTTTTGCATATTGTGCTTTTGTTTCATTCATCTCAAACTATTTTCTAATTTCCCCGTGATGTCTTCTTTGACCAACTGGTCACTTACATATGTGTTGTTTAAGTTCCACATATTTGTGAAATTTCCAGTTTTCCTGTTATTAATTTCTGGTTTCAGTCCATTGTGGCTGGAGAAGATACTTCGTATCATGTCCATCTTACTAGCTTTATTGAGGCATATTTTATTGCCTAAAATATGCTCTGTCCTGAAGAATATTCCATGTACACTTGAGAAGAGTTTGCATTCTGCTTTAGTTGGGTGTAGTGTTCTGTATAAATGTGTTGGGTCTAGTTCTCATAGGTCCATACTAGGAGTATTTTTATTATATTTATTTTTAGAAATTTTGTAATTTAGGTTAGTACTTTCTCTTTCATCAAGGGCATTAAATATAAGTTGTGCAAGTTTTCAAAAATTTCCTGGTGGGAATTTTTTAAGTTTATTGATTTTGTGATTAATTTCCAGATTTATTGAGCTGTGGTCAGAGTAGTATTTGCACGTTTCTACATTATTGTGTCCCACTATAACAACTATTTATGTGAATATTCTGTGCATGCATTTGAAGGTATACATTCTATTATCACATCTTAACTTTTGATATATATCCATAAGACCTGTCATATTGATTACACTGCTTAGGCCTTCTATAACCTTTGTTGTCTTTTTCTGGTTGATCTGAATTGCACTGAGAGTGATGTGTTAAAGTATCCTATTAGTAGTCGACTCCTTGCATTTCCTGTAGTTCCTGCCTCATAAAAATGGTCTCTGTTATACTCGATACTTAGATATTCATAACTGTACTGTCTTTCCTGTGACTTTTGGCTTTTAGTATTAAAAAGTTCTTTGTCTCATGTAATGTTTATTGCTTGAATTTTACTTTGTATGACATAAATATTGCTACCTGTGTTTTCTATTATTTCAATTTTCCTGGTATGCCTTTGCTCATCATTTCATTTTTAGCCTTTCTGAATCCTTTGTTTCAGATGTGTCCCATGTCTCCAGCATATGACATTTGTGTCTTGCTTTGTACACCAAAATGAAGATCTTTTAACCGATGAGTTAAGCTCATTTACATTTATTGATATGACTTACAGGTCTTAATTCAGTCACATTATTGTAATTATTATGAGTATTGTATTTACTATTTTTCTTTCTCTCTGTAATTTTTTTTAACTTATGTCTTTCTTAGTGCCCTTATTTCTGTTTTCTTATTTAATTTTTTACTATCTGTTTTGTCAGTTTCTAATGGTATTTGAGTACTGTGCATGATCTATCCACCAAAGGGTTTATTTTAGATTTATCTTTTCCTTTTCTAAATTTTTAGTTATGTTATTTCCAGTTTGTCAGAATATAGAACATTTATATATTACTCTCTCATGTTTTCCCCACTTTTATTTTAGTTTTAGGTCCATAATTAACTATATATTAAGTGCTCATCAGTAGTTCTTTTGCTGAATTTTCTTCAGTCATTTTTAGCTGAGTGAATCTCATCCTCTAACTGGTGCTTCAGAAAAGGCTCATTCTTACATGTTTGAAACTGTTCTTCTGTAGCCTTGATACTTGAGGGACAGTTTGGCTTGGTTCATATATTCTTTCATTGAGTTTCTTGAAAATGCTGCTTCAATGTTGCCTTGCATATTGCTTTCGAGAAATCTTATGCCAGATAATTTTGCTTGACCTTGTAAATTATTAGATCTTTTTGTTTAGAGGAACTGGGAATATTTTATTTCCAATAAAATCTCATAATTTTATTAGAATATGTCTTGACATTGTTACAGATAAGTTTTCCTGGTACATTGTGGATCTTTCCAATATGTAGATTCAAGTATTATTTCTGAAATATTTTCTAGAGTTGCAGTTATAAATATTAGTTCTGTTCCACTGTATATAGCTTTTTCCTTCTTCAGAGAATCCAATTGTACATATGTTTAATCTTCTTTCATTGTCTTCCATTTCAATAAATTTCCCTCTAATCCTTTCTATTTCTTCTCATTTTCAATCTCTTCATTCTTTTCTTTCTTTTCTTCAATGACCCACATTACATTTTTATTTTCATCTGTTCTCCTTGGGGCATCTTATAGTCCTCATTTCCGATAAAATTTTTCCTTTGATTCTTTTTCTTCTTGAAATTAAATAAACTCTCATTTTATTTGTTCTTTTTTTTTTTACAGGATGGAATTAATTTGTTCTTAGCTTTTAAATTTCCAAGTCAGAGTATATGTTTGTTGTTGTGTGCACATTTTTAAAATCTGTAAATGCTTGCTTGAGAAGTGTTGTAATAGAGGTATCTTGTGTTTCATTGTTAACTTTTTGGAGAAAATTTTTATCAGCCAAAATATTTTTATTCTCAGTTTTTGTCTTTGTCTTATTGTACTCTTAATAGAGAAAGATTTCTAGTATATTTTACTTTGTGAATAGAGTTGGCTACTGGGATGATTTATACGATTCAAATGTGCCATCTTCTATCAGTAGTGACATGTAAAGATTTTTTTCTTGAGTGGCTGTTTTCATACATACAGGGAAGGAATTGTGTGTCCTTCCATTTTTTTTGGCTTACTGTTGTTTGATAGAATCTTCCGTTTTCTTCACTTCGATTTCCCCTTCACCATGCATTTTTACTATGTTCCCACATAATCAGGACTTTTCCTTCTGCAGGTAGTTTAACCTGCACCCTTTCTTCTCTTTCTGGAGTCTTTCTGGATCCTCCCTCATCTTCAGTAAAGTGTGTGGTGGGAGCTGTAGAAATGACTCTGCTGGAAGTTTATGTTTGTCTATTTACAGGTCATTTTAAGCTTATGATGTCCTTTCTTTTCTAATTGTGCTGAAGAAATGGACCATTGGTGGTTGTCTTTATATTATAGATGTACAAAGATTGGTACATCTGCTCAATTTGGTTATTCGATCTGCTCAATTTTTAAATGATGTGTGGGGAGATTTAGCTGAGGTGGTTGTAATTAACTACTAGAAAGTCCCCAAGATGCAGTTTTAAAATAATTTTACATCTATAGTTCATGAGGCAAGGAATAGTTACATATTAATACATAATGAATAGTTTCAAAGAAATTAGGATATTCTTGGGTAGAAAAGTTGTACTTTATTGCAAATCTTTTAGTAACCTCATAAAAACATGGCACATTCAAAACAAAATCTTTTAATTCTAAGTTGCATTGACCCAAGTTACAGGGCGGTATGTCTCAAAGGAGGGTTCATGTCTTACCACCTGAAGAGCTTGCTACTGAATCAGAATTTCTGTTGCACATTATTGTACTTGTTAAAACTGCATAGACAGCCTCTTTATTGTTTCACAAAGAGCTCCCACGTGAAATCTAAACTAAGAGCATGAGAGCCTGTCAAAGCTGCTGAGCTTTGCTCTCTAAGGACAAAAAGGCTTGAAAATATTTTTTCCTCCTTATTTTCATTTTTAGTATATGTGCTGCCCTGGTGAGCACCTTTATTTTCATTTTTAAATGTTACTAATGCTGATTTGTCCTTTAGACCTAAGTTAATCTGTTGTTTTTTAACCTTTAACTCAAGGGATGTGATATAACCACTTGTATATCCCATCATTTAGCACTGCAGGCAGCATACCCAGCACTTTCTACTTCATACAAATATTTATTTATTTATTTATTTATTTATTTATGAGACAGGGTCTCGCTATGCTGCTCAGGCTGGACTTGGAATTCCTGGGCTCAAAAAATAGTCTCTACTCAGCCTCCTATGTAGCTGGGACTATAGGCATGTGCCACCATGCCCAACCTGCTTTTTTCACACTGTAGTTTTAATTTTTTTATGACATATAGGGCATTATCTTATTTTTTTATTTTTAATAGACTTTTTGGGTCAGTTATAGGATCACAACAAAATTGAGCAGAAAAAACAGAGTTCCCATATACATTTTCCTCTCAAGCACTCACAGCCTCTCCTACCGTCAACACCTGGAACAGCAGTGATACATTTGTTACAATTGATGAACCCACATTGAGACACCATTATCACCCAAAGTTCATAGTTTATATTAAGGCTTACTCTTGGTGTTATAGATTCTATGGGTTTGCACAAATTTATAATGATATGTCTCCACCATTGTAGCATTATACAGAGAGTAGTTTAGCTGGCCTAAAATTCCTCTGTGCTCTGTCAATTCATTCTTCCTCCCTAATCCCCGTCTATCAGTGATAGTTTTACTGTAGCCATAGTTTTACCATCCCCAGCATGCCATATAGTTGGAATTGCACAGAATAGCAAAAGCTATCACAAAAGACTCTATAAAACTGCAACCTTGAACAAAGGGTATTGCAACCATACATAAAAAAATACTTCTGTGAGGACATCTGTCCAGCCACTGCCTGTTCAAACTTGGAGTGGCATCACCTTCATTATTGATCATTATAGTCAAGGATAATTATATCAAAACAATTATGTAATCCTCTCTCTTTTTGTCTTCCTTGACCTCCATGAATATGTGCACAGTTTACTATATGTGCATAGTTTACTATATTTCCATTGAACTGCCTCATTCCCAAATAAATACCATTTGCTTTCAGACAGCCTCTCTGCTTGTTGTTTAGGTCGACACTGGCTACTGTAGGTGGAGCCTAAATTTGATCACTGGTCCTTACTCCAAATTTTGTCCTCATTTTTCCTAAACCTCAGGTTTCTGTTACTATAATAATCTGAATAAAGAATTGAAGAGTTCTACACTATCGACATCTGTTCCTGATGACTATTTCATTAAGGTGGAGGTGTCTGGAAATGAGATAAGAATTCATATAGAGGAAGGAAGAGAATAGGAAAGGGAAAAAACAAACTTCTTACTGTAATTGCATATGATTTTTATTCAATGCATACAGCCATTTGCATTTTTTACATATTGCATACATTCTCCTGTAGCATATCAGTTTGATCAATGAATATAGATATACATGCTCAGTTAAGTGTCTCATATAGAGAACTAATTTGAAACTTAAATTTTAGGTAAGCAAATGCATGATAAGTTTATTCTGGGAAAGAAGCTGAAATATCTGTGGCTTTATTTGGCTTTTTGAAAACATTCCCACATAAAATTATTGTTATTAATCAATTAATATACAAAACATAGAACTATATTTCAGCTAATTACTTAAATATAAACAATTTAACATTTATAAAACAAAGTAATTCAGCTTGGGAGTTTTTGTTAATTCTACTAAATTAAATATTAAAACTCAGCATATTTTTACTTAAAGGTTTATACAAAATAATAAATGTATAATATTTTGAATCTCAGTTTATGAAAAAATAGCAAACATTTAAAAACAGCAAATGTTACAATATTTTATATTAAATGTTAATAAATTCATGGCATAATAAATTAAAATATTTTTCTTAACATAAACTGTATCACCATATTCTGGAATTAAATTTTTTTGTAACTAGAAAATGATTTCTGTAAAGATCGCAATACCAAATATTGGAAAAGTTTTAACACCTGTTCTGTAAGTTTCCTCTAGTCAAGAATCCAGTAGCAATGCCCACTAAGAGTGGTTCACACAGTAGGAGGTTATGTTAGTTGATGACAGGGGCAAGTGATTGGTTCTGAGATACTGGGACATCAACAGGCCAGCAGGGCAGAGGGTACCAGAGGCCATAGTTGTGTTTGTTAGCCACGTGTTTGACATCCCAGAGAAACACAAGAAACAAAAACCAACACCTGCCCCTTCTAGGCAGCAATGTTAAATCTGCTACAAGTTAAATTATTCAATGAGAGTCTATATTAATAAAATACAAAAAGAGCCTCAGAAATATAGCTATAATATAGTCATGTCATATTTAGCCATTTTAAAATTATCCTAAATATATATTGCATCAGGATTTATTTGAGCTCTGCTGGTGTTGATGCAGATACAGATTCTTCTGGGCCTGCAACACAAAGTAAATAAATAAGTAGACAAAGATGACATTTTCTATAAATTAAAAAACCTTAATTTTAAATATAAGAAAACACATAGCTCTGTACCTATTAATAAGGATTATTTCTGAGTCTACAGAAAAATCGAGCTTATGATCCTGGCATAAATCATACATTGGAAACACAAGACTACAACTTCTGCACCGGTAGACTAGAAGAGAGTGCCCCATTGGAAACAGTTTAATTCATGAGTTTTGCCTGTGTATTGTGGAAAGTTTCTGCTGACATAAGCACACTGACAAGAATTATTAAATAAATAGTATGAGCATAGCCTGGGCAAGGCGAGTAGGGAGGTGGGGCAACTCAGGCTGTCAGTCTTGGCATGACACGCGTCCCTGCTCCCAAGTCTTTTGAAATCTTCATTAATGCTGACCCTCTCAAAGTACAATAGTGTACCAGTTTCCTAATGCCAAGCTTTAGGGCACGTCAAAATATCTAGGACAGCTAGAAAAAAATGCAATAAACAAGAATAATAATAATCTTATGTCTCATGGAGGGAAAGAAACATTAAGAAGAAGCCTTAGGCTGGGCGTAGTGGCTCATGCCTAAAATCCCAACACTGTGGGAGGCTGAAGTGGGTAGATTGCTTGAGCTCAGGAGTTCAAGACCAGCCTGGGCAACATGGTGAAACCTCGTCCCTATAAAAAATACAAAAATTAGCCAGGCGTGGTGGCATGCACCTGTAGTTCCAGCTGCTCAGGAGGCTGAGGCAGAAGGATCACTTGAGCACAGGAGGTCAAGGCTGCAGTGAGCCATGATTGCACCACTGCACTCCAGGCCCAGCAACAGAGCAAGATCCTATCTTAAAAAAATAAAATAAAATAAAATAAAATAAGAAGCCTTGACAAGATTAGTCTCCAGAAAGTTATAGCAACACATTCTAAGTGGAGAGATGTCTAGTTGGAAGGAAAAAAAGGCACTTTCTAAATTGCCTATTGTTTATAAAGTTAAAACCATGATGGACAGCAGGGAAAATAGGAAAAAAGACAAGGAAATGAAATACAGGAAGGAAAATAGTGATCAGACTGACAGTGGAGAGAGTGTGGATGTCAAAAGCTCTAGCATTAGCCTTGAAATCAGAGATACTGAGAGGTGGGAGCAAGCATTTCATAGTGACACCAGCCTCAGCTATCCAGAAACTAAGCAGAGCAGATCCTCTTCTCCGCATGATGATTCTTCCAGCTCTTAGGGGCTTTGCTGCTTATTTAGGCTTTCATTAATTTGAAAGCTTAAAAGGTTTCTTCAAAATTAAACAGATCTTGCTGATAATATAAACACAAAGATTACATAACACCTGCAATATAAAGTTTATATATTTATATGAATATCAAATGATAGTCCCTTGATCAGATATGTAATATTTTGTCAATGGTGGAGTAAATTCTATCTTCTTAAGAGAATGCAGAATAATAAAACCCTTATCATATCTTATGAAGGTGATCTTCTGTACCTGCTGCATTTGTATATTTAACTTGAGGTCCTAAAGAAGAATAATTTAAGCCCAAGGTTAGCAGAAGGAAAGATAGAAAAGATCGAAAATGTAAGAGTAATATTTTTATTATAAACAAAATTGACAAATATTTAGTTAGACTAAGAGAGAAAAAAAGAAAAGACTGAAAAAAATAAGAAAAGAAAGAGGATATCTTGCAACTGATACTGCAAAACACAAAGGACCACAAAGGACGACTGTGAACGATTATACACCAACAAATTGGATAGTTAGAGGAAATGGATACATTCCTAGAATCATGCAATCCACCAAAGCTGTATCATGAAGAAATAGAAAATCTGAAGTCTAAGAATGAGTATGGAGATTGAATCAGGTAAAAAAAAAAAAAACAACAAAAAAAAAAACTCTCCCATCACAGAAAAGCCCAGGACACAATGGCTTCACTGGTGAATTTCTACCAAACATGTAAAGGAAGAACTCATACTAACTCTTCTCAAGCTGTTCCAAAAAAATTGAAAAGGAAGGAGCACTTCCAAACTCATTTTATGAGGCCAGCATTACCCTGATACCAAAGTCAGACAAGGACACTATAAGAAAAGAAAATTACAGGCCAATTTCCTTGATAAACATAGATGCAAAAATTCACAACAAAATACTAGCAAACCAGATTCAACAGCACATTAAAAAGATCATAAACCATGATCATTTGGAATTTATCCCTGGTAAGCAAGGATGGTTCAACATATGCAAATCATTAAATGTGATATACCAAATTAACAGAATGAAGGACAAAAACCATATGGTCACCTTAATAGATACAGGAAAAGTGCTTGACAAAGTTCAACATCCTTTTATGATAAAAACTCTCAACAAATTAAGCATAGAGGAAATGTACCTTTACACAATAAAGGCCATACATGAGAAGCCCACAGCTAATATGACATTCACCAGTGAAAACTGAAAGCTTTTTTTCTAAGATCAGGAGAAATACAGGGGCACTCACTATCACCACTTCTATTTGACTTAGTACCTGAAGTCTTAGCCAGAGCAATTAGGCATGAAAAATAAATAGAAATCATTCAGATTATAAAGAGACAAGTGAAATATTCTGTTTGGTGACAATGTGATCTTATACATAGAAAGCCCTAAAGACTCCACCAAAAAACTGTGAAAACTGATAAACAAATCCAGTAAAATTGCAAGATACAAAATCAACAGACAAAAATTGGTAGCATTCTATGTACTAACAACAAATGATCTGAAAAAGAAAGTAAGGAAACAATCCCAGTCTCATTAGCATTAAAAAATACTTAAGAATAAATTTAGCCAAGGAGGTGAAAGACCTGTACACTGAAAACTATAAAACATGGATGAAATAAATTGAAGAAGACACAAATAAATGGAAACATAGCCTACATACATGGATCAATAATTAATATTGTCAAAATGTCCATACTACCCAAAACAATGTACAGATTCAATGCAATCCCTATCAAAATTCCAATGACATTTTTCACAGAAATAGAAAATAAATCCTAGAATTTGTAGGGAACCACAAAAGGCTCTGAAAAGCCAAACCAATCTTAAGCAAACAGAAAAAAAAAAAAAAGCAGATATATGGAATCATGCTATTTGATTTCAAAATATATTGGAAAGCTAGAGTAAGCAAAACCGCATGGTACTGGCATAAAAACGGAAGTATAGATCAATGGATAGAGCCAAGAAATAAACCCACGCATTAACAGTCAATTAATTTTCAACAAAGGTGCCAAGAACACACAATGAGGGAAAAGACAGTTTCTTCAATAAATGGTGCTGGGTAAACTGAATATCCACATGCAGAGACAGAAAATTGGATCTTCATCTCATTTAATATGCTAAAATCAACTCAAAATAGATGAAGACTTAAACAAAAGACCTGAAACTGTAAAACTGCTATAGGTTGAGTATCCTTTATTTGAAATCCTTGAGACCAGAAGTGTTTGGGATTTCAATTATTTTTAAATTTTGAAATATTTGCCTACTTACTGGTTGAGCATCCCAACTCCAAAAATCCAAAATCTGAAATGTTTGAATGAGCATTTCCTTTGATTTCAGATTTTCAGATTTGGGATGCTCAACCTATAGAAAAAATACAGGGAACAAGTTCCCAGCATTGGTCTGGGCAATGATTTTTTGGATAGAACACCAAAAACCCAGGCAACTAAAGGAAAAATAAGTGGGACTACATTAAAAAGTTTCTGCAAGCAAAAGAAACAAACAACAAAATAAAAAGACAAGCCACAGCACAGGAAAAAATATTTGGAAACTGTATAAGTTTCCAATAAGTCTGATAAGGAGTTAATATCCAAAATATATAAGGAACTCAACTGAGTAGCAAAAAAAACAAATAATCCAATTTAAAAATGGGCAAAGGACTTGCACAGATATTTCTCAAAAGAAGACATGTAAATGGCCAAGAGGTATATTTAAAAAAGCTCAACATTACTGTCATCAGGGAAATGCAAATGAAAACCACAATGAGGTATCATCTCACACCTGTCAAAATGGCTATTATCAAAAAGATGAAAAGTAAGTGTTGACGATAATATGGAGAAAAAGGATCCCTTACATACTGAAGGTGAAATGTAAATTAGAATAGCCATAATGGAAAACATTATGGAGTTTCCTTAAAAAACTAAAAATCGAATTCCCGTATGATATAGCAATCCCACTGCTGGGCATATATCAAAGGAAATGGAATCAGTATGTCACAAAGCTATAACTGCACTCCCAAATTTTCTGCAGCATTATTCACAATAACCAAGCTATGGCATCAACCTCACTGTGCATCAGCAGATGAATAAGGAAAGAAAATGTGGTATATACACGATGGAACACTATTCAGCCTTTAAAAAAGAAGTAAATTCTGTCATTTGTGACAACATAGATGAACCTGGAATACATTCGTCTGAGTAAACTAAGCCAGGTACAGAAAGACAAATACTGTATAATTGCAGCCACATATGGAATCTAAAAAAGTTGAACTCATAGAAGCAGAACAGAATGTGCTACCAGGTGCTGGGGATGGGCTAGTAGTTGATGGGATAAGAGAAGAAGTTGGTCAAAGGGTACCAAGTTTCCCTTAGACAGGATGAGTCAAGTTTTAATGATCTATTTCACAGCAAGGTGAATAAAGTTAATAATAATATATTGTATATTTCAAAATCGTTAAAAGAACAGATTTTAAGTGTGATCACCACAAAAAAAGCATAAGTATTTGAGGTAATGGATATTTTAGTTATCTTTATTTAATGATGCCACAATGTGTACATATATCAAAACATTGCATTGCACCCCATAGTTGTATGCAATTATTATTAGTCAATTAAAAATAAAATAAAAAGTAAACTAAAAAATAAATTGGAGTCTCCCATGGCTTTTTACTTACCTTTTCCAGTATGACTCTCACATGGCGAGTAATACAGTGTGTGCCTATGAACTAAAGTATGTTTTTGCTTGTGTAACATGTATAAAAGAACAATAGGCCAGGCGCAGTGACTCACGCCTGTAATCCCAGCACTTTGGGAGGCTGAGATGGGCGGATCACGAGGTCAGGAGATCGATACCATCCTGGCTAACACGTGAAACCCCGTCTCTACTAAAAATACAAAAAATTAGCCGGGCGTGGTGGCGGGCGCCTGTAGTCCCAGCTACTTGGGAGGCTGAGGCGGGAGAATGGCGTGAACCCGGAAGGCGGAGCTTGCAGTGAGCTGAGATCAGGCCACTGAACTCCAGCCTGGGCGACAGAGTGAGACTCCCTCTCAAAAAAAAAAAAAAAGAAGAAGAATCATGTTGTAACAGTGTAAGCAATCCTCTTTTTGCTCTCCCTAAGTTATGTTTCTGGAACTCCGATTTTTTTAAAACATACATGGCACAGGCTTTGTAGTCAGAATGCATGCAGTTTGGAGAAGGACATTCCAGGCTGCGGAGAGGCTGTAGTCTCAGATTACAGGACTATGTCCATCAATTTTTTTGTGTAAGACTTTTGTCTTGTTTTGGTGCAGGTTACTTTATAAATACTCACTTTGAGAAGACTCTGTAATAAAAAACAAGTACATTCATTGTTCAGGTTAACGAAACAGACCAAGTATTAAAAGAAGTCATAATTACTTAAAGAGTTAATAAAAATTCTATATTACTTAAAACAACAATAAGTCATAAAACACTCTTGGCATTGTAAAGTTCAATAGGGCACACTTTTTTTGTTGTTGTTTTGTTTTTGAGACGGAGTTTCCCTCTTGTTGCCCAGGCTGCAGTGCAGTGGCGCAATCTTGGCTCACCTCAACGTCCGCTTCCCGGGTTCAAGTGATTCTCCTGCCTCAGCCTCCCGAGTAGCTGGGATTACAGGCATGTGCCACCACGCCCAGCTAATTTTGTATTTTTAGTAGAGATGGGGTTTCTCCATGTTGGTCAGGCAGGTCTCAAACTCCTGACCTCAGGTGATCCACCTGCCTAGGTCTCCCACAGTGCTGGGATTACAGGCATGAGCCACCGTGCCCAGCCAATAGGGTGCTTTTTACCAACACTGAATATGAACTTGTCACCATCTCATCCTCCAGGATAATAAAGGAGAGAGTCAGCCAGTAAGTGGCAGATCTTGCTCAACAAATACAGTAAGGAACAGGGTGTGGGGAATAATGGCAAGCAGTGACCTCACTTACAAATAACCACACCAAACACTTGAAATGTCTGAAGAGGCATATACACCATCTTTCCTCTTAATCAAAGAACTCAAGCCTCAAGAGTAAAAACAAGTTTCCCAGAAGCAAATGGTCAATAATTAATAGAGCTATGGATACTGAACATAATGCTCAATAGGTGTTAAGATGGATGTGTTGAAAAAATAAGATGAATTCTTTCTGTACTATTAAAAATAAAAATGAATGTGGTTGTGCACAGTGGTTCACACCTGTAATCTCAGTAGTTTGCAAGGCAGAGGTAAAAGAATTTTTTGAGCCCAGGAGTGTGAGACCAGCCGGGGCAACATAGTGAGGCCTTGTCTTTATGAAAAACAAAAAAGTAGCTGCATGTAGTGGTGCATGCCTATAGTCCCAGCTATTTGGGAGGCTGAGGTGGGAGGATTGCTTGAGCCCAGGAGTTCGAGGCTACAGTGATCTGTGATTGTGCCACTTCACTCCAGTCAGGACAACAGAGTAAGATTCTGTCTCAAAAAATAAATAAAATAAAATATTATAATAAATTAAAACTAATATAGTACTTTGAACGTCTAATTACGGAGAAAGTTCTAAATTATTCAAAGTTTAAGATATGCCAATAATGGAGTAATTTTAAGTTGAATTTTGACTTATTTTCAAAAATTTTTAAAAAGTGATCTCAAAAAGGACCAGTTGCTTATGCAAAAGTCTAAGCATTTTAGGGTCAACATTTTTTGGATCTGGAAGATTAAAAGTTGATATAATTTGGTATGTTATTTGTTTGTTATATCAAATGGACTATCAAACTTTTTAACAAATAAAATGTAAAACCCCAAAAGTCATGACTTCCGCTATTCATTTGAATAAAGAGGAAAGAGCGAAACATGTATTACCCTCTTGCTTATCTGTAACCTTGGTACTTCTATGGGTGTTTTCACATCGTTTTTGGGTTACTCATTTCTCATTACGAGAAGCATCATGCGATAAGAACATCAGCTGCTGCATCACAATTAACCAAGCCTCCAGTAAACACAGATGGCTGCCTGTGCCTCACCTGGGGCATCCTCAGGACCTTCAGGAGCCTCTGCGTCCTGGAGCCTCGCTGCATCCTGGGGACCTTCCGGGTCTCGTGGGGACTGAGATGACACTGACGCCCTGGAGATCTTCGGGGTCCTCTTGCCTGAGTCAGCTCGCTGCTGCTGCAACCACTCATCCTTATAACCATTGCTAATGAGTTTGGAAAAATTGGTAGGTGAACTGTTTTTTTTGACCAGGCCTTAAAAAGAGTAAAAGTAATGTGAAACTTAAGCACAAGGGTTAATGATAAAGCAGAAGCAGTATTCCGTGAACACACTAAATAGGTGTCACTGTCCCTTCAAACCTAACAAACCTCTCTCTCTCTGCCTCTGCCTCTCTCTTTCTCCCTCTATCTCTCTCTGCCCTTTTGTATCTCCCTCTGCTTCTCTGTCTGTCTCACTGTCTCCATTTTTAAGCATAAGAAGTGCATGTCAAAGCATCCCTTGTACAGGGATGAGAGCATGTTTAGTTCAGCTTCCAAAATCTTTCTTTGTGATAGTCAATTAAGAATTAGTAATAATTCTAGTATTTCACTGGGAAGCCTTCCTAAGAAAACACCACCCCCTTCCTTCATAGTAATGGATTGCTCAGAACTACCTTTAAAAACAAAACAAAACAACAACAAAAAAACTGCTAGGTACGGTGGCTCACACCTATAATCCTAGCACTTTGGGAGGCCGAGGCAGGCAGCCATGAGGTCAAGAGATCGAGGCCATCCTGGCCAACCTGATGAAACCCTGTCTCTACAAAAAATACAAAAATTAGCTGGACATGGTGGTGCACACCTGTAGTCCCAGCTACTCGGAAGGCTGAGGCAGGAGAATCGCTTGAACCTGAGAGCCGGAGGTTGCAGTGAGCTGAGATCACACCAGTGCACTCCAGCTTGGGCAAAAGAGTAAGACTCAGTCTCAAAAAAAAAGAAAAAAGGAAAAAAGAAAAAAAAAAGAAAAGAAAGAAAGAAAGAAAGAAAGGAAGGAAGGAAGGAAGGAAGGAAGGAAGGAAGGAAGGAAG